>NC_040908.2:41801124-41826124 GCF_004126475.2 Phyllostomus discolor
AGAGGAATATAATTATCAAAGGGCCCTTTTGGAGGCCCAAACTATTTCCTTTTGTTCTGCTAATACAATTTAAAGTTTTCAAAAACACAAAATAATTGCTTTTTTAATTCTAAAATAATTATTTTTAGAGAAATATACCTACTAGAAAGTCATACATATTAGTTTAATGAATGAAAGAAAATGACCACTGATGTAGAATGTAGAATATAAAACTTCATATACATATTGTTTCCGGATACTTTAAAAGAAAGGTTCATTTAGGAACATTAAGTTGATCATACTCTTTTATGTTTAAAATTCCTTATTGTATGGCATGGTACAAGAGCACTCAGGCAAAACAAATGCTACTGTTAAAAAAAATAGTTGCTGTATTCTGAAACAGGGATACGTAAAAAAATCTTTAATATGATATATTCAATTTCATGTATTGAATACTAATGAAATCTAAATTCTTAAAATTCATGTAGATTTTTTCTGAAATAGTCTTTTTATATTTTCTAATAAAAACTAAATCTTAAACTTAAATTCACTTCTGTTTAATATTTTGCCTATGTATTTTAAGCAAATCCAAAATTTAGTAGTTACTACAAAGATAAATGTAACCCCCAGGGTTGATCAAAGATTTAGTCTAACCAGATGGGGCAAACTTGAGAAAGATTTTGACTTTCCACTCTGTTTTGCAACAAGAAAGGCTGAATTTTTTTTTCTTTCTTTCTTTGTTAGAGAAACAGAGATCAGGCCATCCCCAGAGAAATGAGCAGGTGTGGCCATTTATAAGCATGTCTGCTTATATTACAAACCAGCATAAGAAAAGTTTGAAATGGGTTGAAAAGATCTGCTAAACAGTTTTAATGTTTCACCCTAAATCCTATTTATTCAGTCAAGAGCTGATCAAGCTGGCAGTAAAATATCTAGTCTACCCAAAACTTTAAAGACCTTGTAATTTTATTTTTTATTTTCATTCTGTCTTCGGTAGAAACTGAATAGGTACATTTTGGTAATCCTCGCCTCTGGACAAGCACAGAATTCCTTTTTTTTTTTTTTTATCCTTTTTGAATGCCTAATAACAGAGCCTTGCTTCCTGTCTAATGATGAAAGGGTGGCAGTCAAGTTCTTTCCCTTAGTTTACTACAAAATTGAGAAATTTTATGGACTATTTTGAGAACAGAATCCTGTGAAATACTAGCAGAACTAAATAAAGCCCATTTTTAGATAAGTTAAAATGTACTTAGCCCATTTAATAAAAGTACAATTACTAAGACTGTATGGAACCTAAAAATAAAACAAGTAAGCACAGGTTAGTGTGTTACTAAGGGAGGTAAAGGATGTGGAATTATGGGCTTGTTGGTAGAGATAGAGTGCTTTGTTTTGTTATAAACACAAATTTACAAAGAGTAAGGATGCAAACTACATTATTTGAAATAGTATACTTTTAAAGTTTTGTTAAAGTTTATTTCACAAGAATGTGTATAGACATGTTTCTTAAATAGACTTTTCAATATGTACTTTTCAACTAATTGAATAAAAATACCTAACATTATAAAAGACACCCTTGGGTGGGTAATGATCTCAGCAGCTACATTGACAGTTTCTCATGTTCTAATTCACCTTCACAAATCCATGGAATCATTTTTTGGCTAAAGTAATGTTAGTCAGTGACATTTGCGGCATTTATGAAAAGGACCCCCTGTGGCAGCCATTTTTATTTGATTCTTAAGATCCAAAGGCTGCTGAAAGAACAATTGAATAAAGTTAAGGATTGGAGAAGCTGGATTTTCTTGTTCTCTGTGAAATGAAACTCTAGTCTTTTTCTTCCGCTTCCCCTTGAAAGCAAAAGTCTGCTAGGGGGTTGTAGCTGTGTCAAAGCCGCTGGGATGCCACTGCTGATCACTTTAATTACTACGACTAAGGAGGATAAAATTAAAAGTAGCACCATTGAAGCAGTGGAAGAAAGCTTGCCTAGATGTCGGTGAACTGTGAAATATAAAAATTGCATACCAATACATTTTTATGGAAGGGAAACAAGGAATTACATTACTTATTCTTGAAGAGTTTGTCCTTAAATTGTCAAGTTTTACTAGTGCATCTATCTATGGCAGATTGTAGGCCATTTCAGCATGATAAGGAAAATAGTAACTTGAAGACATCCTGTGAAAGGGCTAAATATTTTTTCACTTTATGTCCAAAGTGGTTACTTCTGATCTAGCTCATATTTGAAATTTTTAAATGCATTTACTGAAATACAAGCTCTTTGCACCATAACAGGACTTTTCCCCTGTTCTGAAGATGTTAGCAAAGAGAAAAGTGAAGCTTAAAGGTACCATATTCAGCACTTTTCAGAAGGCTTATAATTCAAGGTCGGGAATGTAAGTTTTAAATGAATATGAACAAGTTAGTTTCTCTTCGCCTCTCAGCATTCAGTAGCACAAAGGCGAATTTAATCTGATTTGTATAGCCTAAGTGTAAGCAAAAAAAAATGGGTTTAAAAAAAATTGCAGTAACAGTAGGGCCTCAGAAAAGTTCTGCACACCACTTATATAGTAGATAGGACTAGTGCTTTGAAATCAGACAGATACTGATTTTAATTCTTACTGTGCCGTTTACAAGATGTCTGACCTTGGGCAGTGTATTTAAGTGAGGTTCAATTTCTGTCAAATCAGAAAGAAGGTAGTCGACCTTACAGAGTTGTGAGTAGTACATGAGACAACATGCAGAAAACACTGCACAGGCATGGAACTAGTATTGACTCAAAAATGTGTTACAGTTTTTAAAAGATGGTCTTGGAGAGGGGCCCTCCCAAAGTAGAACGGCCATCAAACCTTTCAAAGAGTACTTCCATCTTACAAAATCTAGATTACCCACATAACTCGGTCTAACTCTAAATAATTCTGTGTAGGAAAAAGTAAATGTCATCAGACCCACTCTCAGAAATAGGAAGCCTTACTTCAGTTACTTATGTGAATGGAGACAAAGCAGGTAAATCACAGATATATATAGTTTTCTATGTGTTGTAATTTTCAACTGTGCTTTTCTTTTTAATATCAGTCTTCATGTTACCTCTGTATCCCAGCGAAGAGATTCCTTTTATTTTTTTCAGCAGACACAGTAAATATGATTTATTTATAGCTATGAGTCTCTGCCTTCTTTTGAATACAGAATGGTCAAAATAGAGAGCAATAACTGATTTCTGTACTTGGGTAGGGAGGCAAACCATCATTTTCAGAAATACTCATTATCTACATATTTGAGCAGTTTGTGCTGAATGCTCTTCAAAAATTATGAAATAATCGTTTTCCTTACTCTCTGGTCATTTTATCCCTTTGACATAAATATTATGTGTTTTTTGAGGAAAATATGATTAGATTTTGTTGCTACCTATTCTTTAAATATTACTACAAAAACCAACTTTTAAAAATGTTTTTGTTTTTTAATGTTTTTATTGTTCAATTACAGTTGTCCCCATTTTCTTCCATTACTCTCCCCTGCTGTACCCACCCCCCTCTCCCACATTCAGTCCCCTACCCCGTTGTCCTTGTCCATGGGTCTTCTATACTAATTAATGAAATAGTTTTACTTATAATGAATCTGGAAATTACTATCAAGTTAAAATTGGTTACATAATCAATTGCTTTAATTACAAGCTTTTCCTTCTGACTTTAACAGCTAACTTCTATTTTCTCAGTTGGGTCTTTGTCTAAAGGGAAGTTAATGGGTGAGAAAACAAACAATGCAAATATGCCATCCCACTGGAGAGCTCTAGGCCCAAGCAGAATTTCTCTGTGATGTTAGGACATTAGTAGAAAAGTAAATCAAGGCAATCTGATAGGGAACTAGAATTCTGTCAATCAGGCTCAAGATTTTGTGCTGTGTCCATAAAGTTTGTTTACTGTAGGGGTTTATGAGTTGTAACCTGCCCTTGCTGTTGGTTAATGAGGCTAAATCTCGCTACTTGAGAATTGAATTACAGCACACCTCTGGGCTAATGGTTGTAAACAGAAAGTCTCATTAGGGCTTCTAGTTTGTTCATTTGCATTTTTTTCTATTGTATAGAGAACAATGATGAGTAAATAGGTACAGACAAACAATTTACATGGAAATTGATAAAGTGTCTCTAATTAGTATTTAGAGTTGGTTTTATTGATGATTGTCTGCTTTAAATTGCACCCTTGGTCAGTCCTCTGAAACATTTGCAGAAGGAGTGTGATTAGGGGATGGAGAGGAGGGCATGGGGAAGGTGGTAGCTTGTGAGAAAAAAATTAGGTTCTCATTCCATATTGACAAACGGAGAATCATTTGTTTCATTTAACTCAGTTAAGATGACTTAAGACCGCCTCATCTTAGTCTGAATCACCAAATTCCAGCTCTACAAGAAGTTATTATTCATGCAGTGCAATTCACTTAAACCTAGTTGCCTGAGGCATATCCAGTAATGATTTTTATTAGTACTCTTCACTTTTCTTAAGTTTGAAAAATGATAGTAAAAGCTCAATTTTCTCAGTTGGTCATGTAATTTGATACCTTTAAGGATCAATAGTTTGGTGGTGAAGAGCAAGGGCTCTAATCAAGTAGACCTAAGCTGGACTCGTGGCTCTGGCATTAGTTCTAGCTATGTGATCTTGGAATTCCAAATCTAAATGTGCTCATTGGTAAAAATTGAGTTGTGAGAATTAAATGAGATCATGTATGTAAAGGACTTGTCATGTAAAAAATCAGGAAATATCAGAAACCATCACCCAACTCACCATTATTGAGCCTATATTTCCTTTTATTTCTAGTATATTTTCCAAGTTAAGAAATAATTAATAGTGAGCTGAGGGTTTTTTGTATATTATTCTTGCATCTTCATTCCCACCCTGCCCAGTGCATACTAGTCCTCTAACTACAAATAAACTTGTGGCTCTAAATACTAAGAAAATTTCCCTTGAATTGTACATTTTTTTTCCTTTGCCCCTACCAAAGCTACCACCTACTCTCAGAAGCTTACCATCTCATCTTTCCATCCTTCCCCCAAGATTCTTTTTCAAAAATAACTTTTTTTAATTTAAATTATTTTATTGTTGTTCATTTACAGTCATCTGTATTTTCTCCCCACCCCTCCCCCCCTCCAACCCACCTTCCTCCCTTGCTTCTACCCTCCCCCTTGGTTTTGTCCATGTGTCCTTTATAGTAGTTCCTGAAAACCCTTCTTTCCATTGTCCCCTCCCCCCTCCCCTCTGGCTATTGTTAGATTGTTCTTAATTTCAATGACTCTGGTTATGTTTTGTTTGCTTTTTTCTTTTGTTGATTATGTTCCAGTTAAAGGGGAGATCATATGATATTTGTCCCTCACTGCCTGGCTTATCAAAAATAACTTTTATTATAAGAGTAGTGCATGTCTACTATAGAAAATGAAAAAAATGGAAGGCAAAGATAGATAACAAAAACGATATTTTCACACCTAGATATCTCTACCATAACAGTTTTGTGAATACTGTTCTAAGTGTTTTTCTATACATATATATTTGTATGTATATTTATTTTGAGAAAATGACAAAACAAGGTTATTACCATATAAAGTACTTTTTTAGTCAAGTCGTGCTCTTCTCATTTAATACTATGATTATATTCAGATTTCTCTAATTGGCTCAACGATGTCCTTCACAGCTATTAATGAGACTAAATCTTTATACTTGAGAACTGTGAATTACAGCACCCGTCTGGGCTTATAGTTATAAACAAAAAGTCCCATTAGGACTGCATTCTGATTCGTCCATGATCCAAACCAGAATCCAACTCAGGATTGTACCGTGTATCTGATTAATCCCTTTTGTTGATGGTCATGATTGGTTAGTTGGTTTTGTTATGTCTCTCATTTAAAAGACCAGGTCAGTTGTCCTGAATATCCTACCTTCTGGATTTGTTTGGTTGCTTCCTTGCTGTATCATTTATCATGTTTCTCTGTCCCCTAAGTTTATGATAAACTGGAAATTATATATAAAAACTTAGTGTATTCACTTGAAACATTTGGACTAGACTGTTCTAGGTGGTGTGCAATTCATGTGTTTCACATCAAAAAACATACAATAATATATGGTTGACCCAATATTTAGTGATGCTACGACTGATAATTAGATTACTGGTTCCTAATCCATGATCTAATACAATTAGGTTTTCCCCTTGCAAGTAGGAAATAATCTGTGTGGTGTTACTTAAGTGTATGTTCCAATTACTATTGCTGTGAACCAAACTTAGTGATGTAAAAAGTTGTTTTTATGCTCACAGGTTCTGTAGGTCAGGACTTCAGACAGGACATGGTGGGGATGTTTGGTCTCTGTTCCATATTGTCTGTGGCTTGAGGCTGGAGAGACTTCCAACAGTTGGGGGGTGACTCAAAATGGCTAACGGCTGAGATCATCTGAAGGCATCTTCATTTACATGTCTGGCACTTGAGCCAAGAAAACTCAAGGCAGAACTCAGTTGGGACTATGGACTATAGAACTGGTATATAACAGGATTCTGACGGCGTGACAACTAGGTTCCCAGAGGGTACAAAATGCAAGAATTTCAAGAGAACTGGGTAGAAGGGGTGTGGCCTTAAAAATCCCCTACAACATTTCTACATTTTGTTGATTATATACAAGTCACTAAAGCTGGCCCAGATTCAAGGGGAAAGGAGTTAAACTGTGGTTCCTGATGAGTGAGTGGCAAGGTCACATTGGAGAAATTCTGTTCTAGCCATCTTTAATAAACACAGGCTGCAACTGTATAATATTAACATCCTGTTCCCCATCAGACATTTACCTAAGAGCTTTAATAGCAATTAATAATCCTATCCAGAATCTGTCATTGCTTTATGAATGAAAGTTATATTTTTACAGTTTTACCTTTTTAAAATTATCATTATAGCTGGTATTATTTTGTAAAATAGAACTTTGTGTCATTGACTGGGACTATTTAGTTAGCTGCCCTAAATTCATTTCCCACTGAAAAGACAATTGCTTGATTCTTTTCCTTTAATTACTTATTTTCAGGAATTGTTTTAGAAAGTGCCTCAAATTAGTTTATACATGCTTGTAAGAACTTTTTGAAAATGTTTTTTTAATCTTTATCCAAAGATATATTTTTAACGATTTTGAGAGAGAGAAAGACAGAGGAAATGAATCATTAATCAGCTGCCTCCTGTACATGCCCTACTGGCAACCTTGGTATGTGCCCTGACCAGGGATCAAACCGCAACCTTTTAGTGTTTGGGATGATGCTGCAACCAACTGAGCCACCTACCTGGGGCCTTATAACTTGTTGCACATCATAATGAATTGATGAATTTTCATTGATTCATTGTATGATTTCATTGATTCAATTCAATGTAGCCATTGTTGTTTTTGATACTGAAGTTGTTTTCGTGTGTCCAGCAGGAACTTCAAGCTTGTTTGTGGATCAGTTTGACACTTCCATTAATCTACCCCCATTTAATTTTGACAGCTCTCATTTCTAGCCATTTCAGATTTGTGAAAGAATTGCCTAAGCTTGAGCTCTACCAACCTGGTGCCTACCCTGGCACCCAACAATATTACCTGCCACATTTAATTGCCCTTTTTTAAATGTTCAGATTCATTAATTTCTAACATTTACTGCAGCTGATTACTCCCCTATGCATGAAAGCCTCTTCTACTCTGATTCTCAGGATACATCAGTGTCTAGTTCCCCTCCTCTTTCTCTGTCTTTTCCTCTTCCTATCTAAATGTAGATGTTTGCCATGTTTTAGTTAGTAGTCCTTCTTTTTCTCCATAGTACCTCTTCAAGTGCTTTCATATATTCTGGCAACTGTAGCCTTCAGCTCTGTGGTCATAGTTTGACTTGACTTCTAGCATCAATTTCACTTGCCAGCTACTGACATCTTTAGTCTGATGTCTTGCCAGCCTCTCAGCCCCAGTCTGTCTTACCCCACGATTATTCTCCTTCCTTTCTTATAGTTCCTCTTAGTTTTTCTATTCTATTTTTTTCTATTTCTATTCTTAGTGCCATAGTTCTACTAGTTCCCCAAGTTTAAAACTTCTGAGTCAGCTTTTTTCTTCTCTCCACATCTAATTAGTTACCAAAAATTAGTATAGATACCAGGAATTGGTATTTGATATATTTCTTGCACTTGTCACTTTCCATTCTCATTGCCACCACCCAAGTTCTAGATTTCATTACAACTTCTGGACTATTGTAGTAGCCTCCCATTGAGTCTCTTTCCAGTTTCTCTTTGCCAGCCTGTCTTATGCACTGTTGTCAGGTTAGTCTTTCTTAAACACACCTCTGGTTGGTCACACAAAAAACAAACATTTAGTTGGCCCTCACTTTCTTTGAAATAAAAACAAAGTACTTCACCCTGTTGGGCAGGGCTTCTGCAGTCTATCTACACAGCTTTGTATCTCTTGCCTTGTCTTTCTGTCATTATTTTTGCCCTGTGCTCAGGAAAACTAGATTATAGACTCCCCCCCCGCCCCCAGTACACTTTCCCACCTCAATGTCCTTTGTATTATTCCTATCTCCTAGTCTCTACTACACTGGCTCAACCAACTCCCAACTCCCATCTGTGCCCGTCCGTAGTCCTGCTCATTCTGCAAGCCTGGCTCAAAAACCATGATGCCATGATGCTTTCTGTTTGTTTCTCTGCCAAAATGTTCTTTCTTCTGAACTCTAGCTGCACTTTGATCAGACCTCCTTATTGTGGCTCTTTTATCTTTCCCTATATATTATAAGCCTTTGAGAGAATGAATAATAAATTTTCATGCTTGAATTTTTTTTAAATATATCACCAAATTTCTTTTTTTTAAGATTTTATATATTTATTTTTAGAGAGGGAAGGGAGGGAGAAAGAGAGAGAAACATCAATGTGCGGTTGCTGGGGGCCGTGGCCTGCAACCCAGGCATGTGCCCTGACTGGGAATCGAACCTGCAATGCTTTGGTTCACAGCCCGCGCTCAATCCACTGAGCTATGCCAGCCAGGGCTTCATGCTTGAAATTTCTAAAGTACCAAGTACCAAGGTATGTTCTGAGGACCATAGATACAAAGATAAATCAGATATAGCTCCTGCTTTCAAGTAGCTCAGTTCTACTAAGAAGGAGGCACTTATACAGAGTTATAGAGTAACTTGACAAATATTATTTTAAAAAGTGATAACACACACAGAGTCCTCTATTCCACCAATAGGGAGGAGGGAAGAATAGTCAGGAAATTTAGTGGATTTAAAGTGTATCTTGAAGAATGAGTAGGAGTTAAATAAGATGAAGGAAGAGCATTCTAGGAAGAGGAAATGACATATTCAGATCTATGAAACTACATAATACAAGCAATTCTGTATGAATAGATGTGAGGTTTAATGAAGGCTGGGAGAGTTAAGGGAAGGTAATACAGCAAAGTTATATTAGGGCCAGATTATTTCAGGCTTTGTTCTGTCATTATAAAGTCTTATTTCACATACTTTTCATGTTACAAAGCAATTTTATGTTGATTATGTGTGATTCATAATAACCCTTTTAGTAGACAAAAACTGTTTTAGTTATTTAATTCTCTGTAGTTTTTGGTTATTTTAAATATAAAAGACACATTATATCTTACTTTTCTTTTCAGTGTGCATCTGCAGGGGAAGAATAGGAATGAAGATAGTACATCAGTTACCCAATTCTAATAATAAAATTACCAACAACAATAACTTGTGTAACTAACATACTATTCTCATTCCCACTTCAGCTCCCTAAACATACTATTTCCTATATTTTATCAACATGGTGTAGCAACATTTTTTGCCATCAAATATGTCTTTTAGTCAGTGCTCTATGCCTTTATTAGAAAATAGCAAATTAAATTCTGTTCTTAAAAATAACATATTAATTGGAATTCTGTTTTCAGTATTATGACTTTTTTCTATAAGCCTGGTTATTTTATTAATAATAGTTTCTGCCATTTCCTCAGGAATATATATTATCAAACATTCTTTAGAGGCTCATTTGAGTTTTTAACAGACATTTTAATACAGTAATTTTGTAAATGTTTTTTTAAAAAATCTGATTCTAAGATGTCTTTTAAAAATGGTGTGACATCCAACTGATATAGAGCATCCTATTTATAATGTGGGCCAAGCACCATGCTGTAAACCAGTTACTATCATGATGATCAGATTGAAAATGAAATTGCATTTCTGTCAATTACTGAGTTGGCAACTGTTCAATATATCTTAGCAGCAAGATGAAGAGCGACGTCGGCAGCTGAGAGAGAGAGCTCGTCAGCTAATAGCAGAAGCTCGATCTGGAGTGAAGATGTCAGAACTTCCCAGCTATGGTGAAATGGCTACAGAAAAGTTGAAAGAAAGGTCAAAGGCATCTGGAGGTGAGTTAAAAAATCTTGTATCATATTCTACAGACAACCCAGAAATCCACAGTAGACCTTTTGGGACTTATTCTTATTTCAAAATGTTGCATCAAATACATAGTTTCTTTTTATTATTAATTTATTGGGGTGACAGAATTATACAGGTTTCAGGTACACAATTCCATAATTGTGTGTTCTAACCTATTGATATGTTGCAAAAAATGTAGAGGAAACAAATAAATCAGTAGATAATTGTCACTGTCTTTCAAGTCAATTTTTGGCCTAATTTTTAGCAACTCAAGGAGTATTTTCTTAGAATATGATTTAGGAAAAAACTCACACAGACTCAGTCTCCTTATCTTAAGAGGGTCTTCAGTATCTTCAGAAATTATTCTAAGCTTGTTAATGTTGGGACAAAGACTACATATACTGTGATTAAAGAGAACTTTAATTTACTCTTCACTGTTCAGTTTCGGCACTTTTAACTTGGAACTTTTTATAATAAATTTTTATTTAAGAGGAGTATATTCAAAAGGCTTGTGGGTTTTCTTTTTTAATATTTTATTTATTTTTAGAGGGGGGGAAAGGAGGGAGAAAGAGGGGGAGAGAAATATCAATGTGTGGTTGCCTCGTGCGCCCTCTACTGGAGACCTGGCCTGCAACCCAGGCATGTGCCCTGACTGGGAATTGAACCTGTGACCCTTTGGTTCACAGACCGGTATTCAATCCACTGAGCCACACCAGCCAGGACAGGGTTTTTAATTTTAAAATTGTATAACCTATTTATCTATCATGTCATGTCAGGTACTTGTCCTGAGTTAGTCTTAGAATGCTAAGATCACTGTAAAGAATAGTCAAATGAGAACTCAAATAAGACAGAGATCTGAAACAACGGTAAGCTATTTCTAGGTCAGTGATAAGTTTCTTCAAAGCAAATTGAAACATTCTGCTGTTATTTCTAATTGATTCCTTATATTAGAAGCTTACTGCTGTAGAGAATTCCACCTAATGCCTATAGCATATAACCTTCCTTTCCATAAATTTGAAAGTTGCTTTCTCAGTGAGCCATGTATCTCTCCCTCTGGTCTTCTGAGAAGGTTTACATCTCAGTGAAATCCTTCATCTTACCTTTTTAACTATCATTCAGAATTCTAATTGCAATTTCTACACTCTATTATAGTGTTATAATAACATCACTAATTGTAGCTATACTTATATAATGGTATGATAATTTCCTTCCCTTATTATTTTTTCTTTGATTTTTAAAATATTTCATTTATTTGTTTTTAGAGATGGGGAGGGAAGGAGAAAGAGAGGGAGAGAAACATCAGTGTGTGGTTGCCACTCACATGTCCCTAACTGGGGACCTGGCCTACAACCCAGACATGCACCCTTGATTGGGAATCAAACCAGCAACCCTTTGGTTCACAGGCCAACACTCAATCCACTGAGCCACACCAGCCAGGGCATCTTTCCTTTATTAATAACAAGATGTTTCTTTGATGTTATAGAAATTCCAGATATTCTAAGTGTCTTAAAACTTTTTTGCCTCCTTAAATCTCAGGATGATAGGAAGAAAAACCCAAAAACTTCATATTCTTGACCCTCCATATATACTGTCCTGAAACTACTAAGCCTACCTATCTGCAGCATCATAGACCCATAGGAGAATAGTAATACAGTATAGAGAGGCACCCAGTGTCTCTTTTAATTTTTTTCCCAAGTAGTGAGCAAGTAACAATGCTAAATGAATTGTAAACACTGGGAAGGCTAAGAATTAAATATTTTGATTGATGGTATGGGATGGGTCAGCTATGTAATTGGTTTCATCCAACCCTAGTTGAGGCTAAGTCAGGACATGACTAAATAGAGAGACTTTATCAGTGTTACAACTCCCAAAATTGCTATCTTCCCTCCTTGGTAGCTAGGGAAAATGAAGGCCATATTTTGGCATCATTGAACAGTCAACAAAATAAATAAAGAACAAGTGAGGATTGGATCTGCAGAGCTAGCAGAGGTAAAGACAAGAACAGTGAGAGCCAGGTAAAATAAGATGAGACAGGGTTGAACAGGTGACTTTTAAGAACCTGCTGACGAGTCTAGATTCTGTTCTCCAGGAGCACAGTGACCAGGGTCCATCTCCCATGGGAAACATCATACAGTGGATGTTGGAAGCAGCCACATATCATATAGCAGGCTCTTAATCAGGTTAACTTACAAGTGGAGCAGGCCTATTACCTGACCTGAGGAGTAGATATTGGCCTGTCTCCACAAAGGCATATGACTCAGACTAGGTTTGCTCTGGTCTCAAGGTCTAAGCTGAAGTTATTAGGGCTGAGAGTTGGGGAAATAGACCTTTAGGATAAAAGAGAGGGTAAAATTCCTGCCTGAAATACAACCGTTCTTATAGATGCTTTTATCCATTAGCAGTGCCAGCCACAGTGCTGGAACAGGATTTGGCAAACTTCCTGAAAAAGGCCAGAGTAAATACTTCAGGCTTTGTAGGCCATATGGTCTCTGTCTTATTATTCAACTATGCCCTTATAGCCTGAAAGCAGCCTTGAATAATATGTAAATTAGTGGGCGTGCCTGTTATTTACCCCCAAGAAAGTTGTGGGCTGGATTTTGCCCATGCACTCTAGTTTGCTGATTCTTGCGAAGCAAATTAAAAATTCACTTGGGGTCACAAAAATCTAATTCCTAAATGAAAATGATCCTGTGAGGTTGATAATCTAGGGGAAAGAATTAACAAATTAGTGTTCACTTTTCAGTGTCTAGTGGGGGTCTTCAAATCTGATTAAGGAGCCCTGGCTGGTGTAGCTCAGTGGATTGAGCATGGGCTGGGAACCAAAGTGTCCCAGGTTCGATTCCCAGCCAGGGTACATGCCTGGGTTGCAGGCCATAACCCCCAGCAACCGCATATTGATGTTTCTCTCTCTCTCTCTCTATCTCCCTCCCTTCTCTCTCTAAAAATAAGTAAATAAAATCTTTTAAAAAATTGTTTTAAAAAATCTGATTAAGGAATAGTGTGAAAAGAAGAGAAAGAAATAAGTACAGACCAACCTAAATGGAGAACAGATCAGCCTAAATAGAGAATTTTGGAAGCAGTGGTTCAGAGTGAAAAGGATGGAATAGTTTACTCAAGAGCTGAAATAATAAGATGAAAGCATAGCCTGGGGAATGCATTGAACATGATTGTTGCTCAGACTCATTGCCTGCACCATTCTCAAGCAGCAACCAGGCTCAGTGAAGAAAGGAAACTTAAGTTTAAAGTGAGGTGTCTTCACCTTCGTGACATCCACAGAAAATATATGTGGGATATTTTAGGTCAGTATAGTCATGGATTCAAGTAACTCACTTGCATCCAATTGCAATCAGAAATAGCCTTTTGAAATTACAGAATCACACTAGCCTAAGGAGTTACAGTCTGGCTTTTGCTTGTTCTCCTTTTGACAATTTTAGGACTTAATGAGAGAATTGGGTGATATTGTGGTATACTACACATTTTTTTCAACTTCTGCATCATTTTGTAATTGCAGATCTAAACAGCCTCATTTTAAAATTCTCAACCTGTGTAACAAACTGGTGGGTTTATATATTGATCTTTCTTGGCAAGGTATAGCTGTTTGGTGACAAAATTTGGTATTTTCATTTTTAGTTGAATGGTATTGTGGTCAGACTATGGCCTGAATTTCTGCTTTAAGAATTAATGTTTTTATTTTGCCCAAATAAATGTTAAATTTTTGTTAATAGTCCAAGTACACTTGCAAGGAGGTGTCTGTCTTGGAAGATGATATTATATCATATATTTATTATAGATTTCATGGCATATTATGTATGATATATTTAGTATGTTTTATATATATGCTTATATTCTATAGATTATTACTTTGATTTGTGTTAGGTTAGGGTCATTTAACTTTTTTTAATTGTATTTTTTCCATTACCATTTATTCCCTTTATACCTCCTTACCCCCTACAATCACCATCCTATTGTCCATGTCCTTGAGTCATTTGACTTTTAAACTGACATTTTTTGCCTCTCTTTGATTTAGATAAAGTAGTGTATTTTGGTTTTGTATTTCAAATGAGTGAAGAAAATGTTTTTGGTTTGGTTTTTTCCATGAGAATGTTTGTATGCCTGCATTACCCTTATTTCAGTTATGGCAAATAGATTTATCTAAATTTGTTGAACCAAAATAAAATCTTATAGGCTTTCAGTGATTTTTATTTTGAGCCTCTATTAATAATATATTTGTATTGTGTTTTTTATCTTTTTTATTTCCATAGGATAACTTTAAAAGTATGAATTTTATAGGGACTGGAGAATTTAGAAATCATGATATCAATGAGAAATTTTTTTCTGAATGTTTTTTGAATATTTTTTCTGAATATGTTTTTAATGATACCTGTTTCTTTTTTAAAAGTACAGATATTCCTTTTATTACTGTCACCGGATATCCTGGTTTTTCATTCAATGTATTTATAAACCATAAATGTTATAAGACTGTCCTAATGGCTGTGCAATTAATCATACCACTGGAATCCTCATTTTGCTTATATCACTGTGCAGTGTCAACTGGAGAACATTGTTTCATTCGGATGCATATCCAGGCTCCTTTTGCTTTGTCCTGCATACATTATACATGCCATACTTGCAAATCAGCTTCTATTGTGCAGTGGACCTTTAATTTGCTTTCTGCTACACTCACCTACTGGGTTTTCTAGTGGTTAGCCATAAAGATAGATAGATAGATACAAGATATCAATATGCAAAGAAGTATGTGTATAGATACATCTTATATACATATATATAAAATATATAGTATCTTAAGCACACACAGATACACATGCATTTTAATCCTGCTAGAATGCACTTAGAGTATTTCCACAGGTGTTAAGAAATGTGTAACACTAACTGTTGAAAAGAATTCAAGGGCCATTGTAAAACTCAAATCAGTGAATGGAAAGAGAATGGAAATCCATTCCTAAGAAGACCTGAGCTATATAGGAGATCAATTTTTACTTTTGCCCTTCCAAATAGTAATCCTTTTATCTAGGTTAGCAATACATATATAAACATTGAGTAACCCACTCAGTGTTACTGGTGAGTGGTCGGGTAGAGAGAGATTTCATTTTGCTGGGAAATAAAATGAATGGTATCTGTTTAACATCAAACAGGAGCCTGGCACTGTATAAGTGGGTAATGAAAGGAGGTGCAATTTTCTACATATTTCCAGAACCTGCAAATACCCATATCTAACCACATTTCCATATTTAACTATTTCTTTTCAGAACAATACTATCTTTCTAGTTGCTTATGCTGGAGAGTCAGTATTGATATGTGCCTTACCCTCAGTATCCCTCCCCTAACCACCTACTACTGTTCAGTCAGTTTTCAAATCATGTCATACCTACTTCCTAATTTTTTTGTCACAGGTTAGGCTCTCCACACTGCTTGCCTGGGGGTTATAACAGTCTTTAACCTGGATTTCCTGCCTCCAGCCTTTCTGTATTCCAGTCCAACATGTAGGTTGGCAATCCTGAATGAAGGATGACGTCACATGGATAATGCACCCATGCACAGTTTCTAGACCACTTTTTCTTTCACATAAAAAGGCATATCAGATTGTAAGCAAGAGTGATATTATAGAAATAGTATTGAAGCTACCCTAATTTATTAAAGACATAAGCTGCAGTGTTTTTAATTGTTTTATACATAATTCTTTGAACATAACCTAATCTTTCCTGCTGCCTGTAATGCCCAATGCCCTCCTCTCAACTTGTACCTTTTATATATTTTTTTAAAGATATGAGTCATACCATTTATTATCCACACCAGCAGACATTTTGGTTGTTGCATTAAAGTATTAATTTTAAAAAACTTTTCTCTCCTATATTTCACATTTTAAAACCCTGTACATTTCTTAAGATCCAATTTAAAAGTTAGTGCTTACACAAAACAATTCCTGGTACTATTGACAGTGAATAATCTTTTCTTCTTTTGAATTTGCTCTGTACCTGATTTTTACTCCATAACACCTGTCCTACATAGTGTTATAGTCTCTTGAATATATACCTTTAAGGTCAAATATAACTTGGTATCTCCTCAGCATCTAGCAGTGTGTTGTAAATTACAGATGCATTATACAGAAATTTCTTGAATAAATGAATGAATGTTGAATTGTATACTTTTATTCCAGATTAATTATGGTCACTAATAACAAATAGAGACTGGTTGGTAGCAACAAAGTACTGCACTCTAAAAACTATTAATAGTAAACTATTTCTGACAATAATGAGAGGAAGTATTCTGAACAGTTATTTAGCTTTCAGAAAATATTTATTCATTTATATTTACTACAAAATTTATTTAGAGGAGAAATTTTGAGGATAAGGAAGATGATGGTGACCTTTATGAAAGTAGTCAAATAGTTGTGCTAAGCACAGTTGATTAGAAAAGATCCCTCAACTGATTGTAATTAAGTAATGTAGTCAAGTATAATGACTTAGTGTCTTAAAAGCATTTAGCAATGTTTTTCCCCTGGGGGCATTTCTCAATCTTTTTTTTCCTTTGTTGTGTTCTTCTGAATAGCTTACAGGGCATATGGGAAGTCTTCAGTAAATGTAAACTGTTATTATTACTTTTAATACTCACAGTAAGTATTTATTTGGGAAGTTCAAAATTAAACACAAAGGTATACAAGGAAAAGAACAGATATTGAGAATTAAGCCAAAGCTACAGAATTTTGGAATTTCTCCATTGTAATGATCTTTGGACTGCCTCATTATTAATATAAGTTGCCCAGTTAAAAAAATAGCTGTAGAGTAGTAGGGATATTCTTCAACTCCTAGGGCTGGAGACATGTTTCTCAAAAGGTTACACTGCCTGTCACTAGCAGGATTTAAAATTAACATCTAATATGCAAATCAAAGTTTAGCTATACATTTTTTAAAAATTTTTTATTTATTTATTTTTAGAGAGGGAAAGGGAGGGAGAAAGGGAGAGAAACATCAGTGTGTGGTTGCCTCCCAAGTGTCCCTGCTGGGGACCTGGCCTGCAACTCAGGCATATGCCCTAACCAAGAATCCAACCAGCGACCCCTTAGTTCAAAGACCAGCACTCAGTCCACTGAGCCACACCAGCCAGGGCTAGCTATACATTTTTAAATGTATACATAATCAAAATTACTTAACTTATTTATCACTAGAATTTAGAAGGAAAAAATATATGTAACATACATCTATAATGTAAAAAAAAGACTCAATTGTGACCTAAAACATTTTACTAAGTGTAAAAATCATGTAGGACTTCCTCATTCCCATGTGTTTAATTTTGAATAATAACAGTTTTTTCGAATATTAACTCTTCCAAGATGTACTGTTTTGTTTCTGAACTTTCTTGTGCGTAAACATACTGCTTATTCTAGTCTCAATCTTGCCTTTTAATTTATCTGTAATGCTTTTATGATAATATTTCATTAATAGCACAAAAGTATTCATCTTCATACAAATGATTTAAACATAGTTACAAGTTTTTAAAGAATCTTGTTTCTTTATATATTTATATCTAATAAAGGATAAAAATATGAAATACAGAAATATTGTTTGACTTTGTTACCAATGCAACTTTATTTTTTTATGCTGTTATTAGAGAGCACTAGTAGAGTACTTTTTAAAATAGAGGAACTCAGGGACCTCAGTGATTGAGAGACAAGTTATCAAAACCATTGCATCTTCTTTAATGTGACAATTCATCTTTGACATATGAATGTAAAATATAAATGTTAATTCAGTAGTGAAAGAATGACTTAAAACTGATTTTTTTAACTTGGTGATCTGTGTCAGATTTGAATTTGAATAAATCGCTAAAATACTGGTTTTTCTTCTTTCATGTTTCAGACAAACAATATAAAACAGAAATAATATACAATATACTAACATTATTGCTACATGTTCCTACAGATGAAAATGATAATATTGAGATAGATACTAACGAGGAGATTCCTGAAGGCTTTGTTGTAGGAGGTGGAGATGAACTTACTAACTTAGAAAATGACCTTGATACTCCCGGTAATTTCAAATTATAAACATTTTGTGTCCTGCTGCATGGTAAACTTTATCATTATATTTTCATTAATATCTCATTAATAGTGATAGTAAATTCTTTTTGTAGTTTTATTACACTTATGTCCTCATAAACCATTAGCTAAATCCACCTTTCATTAATTTTGTTTTATTTTGTTTTAGATTTAGTTAAAATTAGCAATGAAATTGAAATAGCAGATTGTAGTTTGTGTTCTCTTATTACTAAGATTCACTTTTATATTTTATGTATTTGATACAATTTGTAGGAATTCTATAATTGGTTCCCTTCTTAACCTAAATATTTTGGTGTAATGTTGTAAGGTATAGGTGTAGTACCTATGGAATAATTCAAATGTCAATCAGATTTTCTGACTTGGTTTAGAATTGAGTGTCTTAGTTGTAATATTATTTTGCAAATTTTTTGCTTACTTTAAATATTACTACTAACTTAATTTATACATAATAACTAATTGTAACACACTTCAAAAACTGCTTATATAGACTGCTATTAAATTAATCACATATCTTATAGTAATAAATATACCAATAATCACATTGGTAATTGACCTTCTAAGTTATTTTTTTAATATAAAGATGCTTGCTTGTGGTTTAATAGATGAGTGTTCCACATGCATTTCCTTTATAAGTCAGCAACAGGTAGCAATACAAAGTTTTGTATACCAGAGGGGTTCCATAAATGCTTTTTGAATTGATTTCTCATAGCAATAAAAAAATCTTTAGTGATTTTTCTAGATTTAAAGTTAAGGAACTAAAGTCCTTAATATTTCTCTTTTCCTATGAAAAGCTAAAGGAAGTGAGAGCAGGTCTCTTCCTAGCACTGACATGCCCCTGAAATACTAACCTATTTTCTTTCTTCCCGTGTTTGAAATCATGCTGTTTTTTCTCCAAGAAACAATCACTCAGGTTTGTCTTAATTGTAGGGAGTACCCAGTAAAACCCATTACCTTCATTCAATAGCTACTTCATGGTCTCCATTTAGATTACCTAGAGGTCATGTGTTTATAATTGTGCAAGTCCAGGAAAATGCTGATATTTAAGGAAAACTTTTAAATGTGTAAACCAAAATTAGGACTTTTATTTCTTTCTATTTAAAACATTGTAGAACTTGGGTCAGTTTGATTTTTCTTTTTGAAGAAGATTTTTCACGTTGTTTACCCACTCTCTCACCATAACCACCACCACCAGCTTTATCAAGAAACCAGTAAGGTCCCTTTACTGCTGAGGACACCCATGAGTACAGAATTGAAATGTTAACTTGCAATTTATGGAAGTATAAAATCAATGACAATAAGTAATGCATATTTCCTCATTTTATAATAGATTATGAAGGGAGGAAAAATTAGCTATTTCTTAGGAAACATGAGGAGAATTTTCTACTTTTAGTTATATAAATCTTGTGGAATACTTTGACATTTGGATAACTTTAGGCCCAAAAGGCTTGACTTTTGTCCTTTTTAAAAACTCTCTTCCTACTTTTACGTATGCCAAAAAAAGAAAACCCATCTCAGTATTACTGTTTTTGAAGTTAAGTAATGTATTGTTTATAGCTTTCAAAAATGCCAATAAATGTTGCCATGTGCATAACACAGACTTTCCAAATTAGGCTGTGGTTTATTTCATAGCAATAAGAAATAGGAATGCAAACTGGAATCTGGAAGCATGTAGCAAACATTATGATTTTTATCCTTGCTTTATTTTCCCCAAAATTCTTTTTTAATATGTATATAAAAGTCATAATGTTTTAATAATAAATTGTTTCATCTTTATCTTGATTTGACCATAGTTCATCAGATATTGTTTAAAAGAGAAGCCTGGTAATATAAACTGACCAATTTGCATGAAAGTAATGATAATAGCATTTATTAAGAGTCTTATAATTAGAAAACTTATTAATCTTTATGGAAAATATCATTCACTGAATGGTTGACATATCTTTCATAACCATTTCATTAAAGGGTTACTTTGAGTGAATTTAAGTAGAATTATTTGTTTCCATTTGTTTCTGAACTATTTTATTAAAATTAATGTACTTGCTAAAAATAATTTGAAATTATTTATTTTAAATTTCTATTCTTGTTTAATACATTCCAAAATTTGATTATTTTTATTGAATTTATGCCTGCAAATTAGAAGGTATTTGTGAACATGTACGCTGTTCAATGCTGGGTATACGGATACAGAGATAAACATTAGATTCTATCAGTGACTATCTGAGATCATGTTAAGAGCTTATTTTAATATAGTATTGTATGTACAAATTTAATATACTAGAAGAGTTGAAATTCATAAAATATAATTTAGAATCAAGTTTATCACCTTTTAAAAATATCTACTTTATAATAGCTTATTTTATTATATGTTACCTATATAGTTATTCATATAAATATACACATCAAATATAGGCTTAGGTTTTCAGGTAAGCATAGCTACTATTAACTTTTGTATAAATGAATGGTGTTTAGGTATATTGACTACATTCTTTAAAGGGACTGATTTTGGTGAGAAATACACATATATATGTTTATACATACACTAACATATATGCTAAAAGACAAAATGTTAATTGTTCGCACTTCAATAAAGAAATGATACTTATGTGATGTGACAGAAGTGCTGACTAATGCTGCAGTGTTAATCATACAGCAATACATAAATGTATCAAATCAACACATTGTACACCTTAAACTTACACAATTATGTGTCAGTTATATCTCAAAAAATAATGTAGTCAACATACCTAATGACTAAATCACTACTCAGTTTTACTATAGTTATATTATATATATTTATATATAAACAGTTCTGCATATATCTGAACTGATGCGTTATTATGCAACCCTAATGTCCTTTTCTTTTTATAATACAGTAATATTTACATGATGTCCCCTAAATTGATAGCCTATACACCTGAGTGCATCTCACTTGGTTATTCATAGTATTTGCATATTTAACAGAGCAAAACATAAAGTTGGTGGACTTGAAGCTGAAGAGGCTCCTGGAAGTTCAGCCACAGGTGTCAAATTCACTCACTGGTGCTTCTCAAAAAGCTGTAACTCAGAGCTCAGAGCAAGACATTAAGGTAAATCTTAGTTCTTTTAAATATTTGACTTGGTATCTGTGTATTCTAATTTCCACTAGCATTTCATAATCCTAAAATCAATGTTTTACCAAATTCTTTACATTAAGATATAAAACTTTTTTATAGATTTTATTTATTTATCTCTAGAGAGGGAATGGGGGGAAAAAGAGAGAGAGACATCAATGCGTGGTTGCTGGGGGTCGTGGCCCACAACGCAGGCATGTACCCTGACTGGGAATCGAACCTGGGACACTTTGGTTCCCAGCCCGTGCTCAATCCACTGAGCTATGCCAGCCAGGGCTAAGATATAAAACTTTTTATTAAATAGCCAGTAAATTAAATATCAATATGTAATCAGTATTCATCTACTTTTTTTAGAGAAACTGCTTTAACTTGATATGTTGGTAAATGAAGAAACTATTCTTGACTTCTATAGGTATTTATATTTTTCTAAGAAGAATATTACTAAGAGAATTCTAGCATATTTTTCTATTCTATCATCCTCAGCCTTCGACCTGTTTAGATGAACTTAAATGAATGTTAATTAATGCCTGAAGATGGTATGTGATAGAATATAAATTTTTTCTGAACTTGCATGTGTTTTGTGGCCATACAAATCTTACCATTTTTAGGATTTTAGCCAAAATGCCACATTATTGTAATTATAGTTGTTATTATTATTATTATTATTATGACTACTTTTATTATCCCATTCACACCTTTCCCCCTTTTCCTTGCACTATGTCATTAATATTTTTCTAGCTTTAGGGTACTGCTAGTCATGTACAACTTTTCACCCACCTGCAGACTGTGGGGACTGCCCTGCTGACTGAAAGGATTTCCTTCCCCTGACACAGAGGTGCTTTGAAGTCCCAAAACAATGACTTTCATTGCTTTTTCCTTATACTGTCGGTTTCTATAAATTGGTGATGAAAGTGTGTAGCAGCACCAGAGGACTTTTGGTCTCTATCTTTGAACAAAAGGAAGCCTGGATCAGGTCTTATTTTTTGCGTTCAATTTAGCTTTCTGCAGTGGGTTTAATGCAGAATGAAGCTGGCCTAAGAATAATACAATGGATTGAAAAGGCTAACTGAATTAGTGGGTTTAGAGGAATACATTTGTAAAGTGGCTGAAGTCCCCAGTCATAAAAAGTTTTCTTAAGATAGGATTTGCTGGCTAATCGTACTGATATTTTAGCATGCTGTCAAGCCTCAAAAATGTAGCCATGTTTGTTTATTTTGGTAAAGACTTGAGTTTTAGACTTTTGGGCAGTTAATATGGTAGTGATAGAACACATATTTTTCTTTTTTTTTCCTTTTTATTGAATGTTTTGGGGTGACATTGGTTAATAAAATTACACAGGTTCCAGGAACACAATTCCACAGCACATCATCTGTACATTGCATTATGTGTTCACCAGCCCAAGTCAGGTCTCCATCCATCACCATTTATCCCTGCTATATCCTCCTCCCCCTGCCCCCTCTGTCCAGCAGTCCCCACGCTGTTGTCCGTGTCCGTGAGTTTTTTCTGCTTTTACTGAATCCCTCCATACTTTTTTAAACAAATGAAAACCAAAATAGTTTCTATTCTAGCTACATAGCATATTATAAGCATGATTCTAAAAATATATATAACTTTAAAAAATAAATAGAGGTAGATTCATTCTTCAGGTTTAATTATTTAATTAGATTAAATTGGTTTTGTTTTCCAAAAAGCTCTTGTGTAGTAATTTTTAAAGTTATTCCAACAAAAGGTGTGCTTTAAACAGCTTGTCTTTGTATGAATCTCTTTAGTTAAGATTTTTTAAATGGTGCTTATAAAGAACTTATAGGGTCCATCTGTTCTCTTGAAGCTTTCAGCATTGATTTGTTTTTTTTTTTTAATAAAATGCAGTTTACACATTTATAAATGAGGCATTCTGTGTTTGTGGAAAAGGATAAACTGTTACCTTCCCTTGAGGATTCTGTATCCCAGGCCTCCTTGAGGCTAGAGAATAGGCCATTGGAGGACTCCCTCATTACTGATTGTCTCAATGCAGAGGAAGGGCAAAGTCTTGGTAGCTTTTGATAACCAGTTTCAGCATTCAGCAGGCTTAGCTATTAGTCATGCATCTTAGCCTTTCCCTATTTACTTTCAAAACACTTAATAAAAATAATAAAAGATTAGGTATAAAATGAAATATTTGTTTGGTACACAGCACCTCGGTATCTGCAGCTTCCACACACTGCAGTGGTTCAGTCTTCTGGGATATTTCTTGTTGATAGAACCATTTGAATTTGTTACCAGTATTAACATAGGAAGCTCTAGAAAAGATAATTGTAGTTTCCTTAGCTATAAAGGGCTTACTTACAAATCTGGCTTTGGAAAGTTATAGCTGACAAAACGCAGTTCAGTGGGGTAGTATTATAATCCTACCTTTTAGCCTTCATCCTGCATTAGTGGTTTATCTGAATGGGCATAAAATTAGAAACTAGTTCTTCTTGTCATACAAGTCTGTGGGGCTGTACAAACTGATGGGGCAGAATGGCAGGGAGAATAGACATGGCTTTAAAATGATATATATCATCTGGAGAAAACACAGGGGTTCACAGTGTCACTTTTAATCAAAGTTAGCCAGGGTGATCCTCCATTTAAACTGTGTCTCCCAAAGTTTTTGGTTACAGGTAACAGAACTTGCAGCTGAGCTATTTAGACCTCTTTAAAATCCTTTTTCTTTCAGAAAGTTTCTAAATTGACATTTTCTTAAATCAGTAAAAATTGTTTTACTAATTTGCAATTTCATGTTTACAATACCAGGACTCTCTTACCATGTTTGTTTTACTTTTAGAATGGCACAGAAGATCTCCGGACCGAGCGATTACAGAAAGCAACAGAACGATTTAGAAATCCTGTTGTGTTCAGCAAGGAGTCTACAGTCAGAAAAACTCAACTTCAGTCTTTCAGTCAATATGTTGAGAATAGACCAGGTAGGTACATTTTTAAAAATGTCTTCCCATCTTATGGTTTAATGTATATACACACACACGAAGCTGATAATGTAAATTCACATTTCAATACACAAATATCAAGCTTTATAATAATTTTACATGTCTGTCTTTTTTTTTAAGAGATTAAAAGGCAGAGATCAATACAGGAAGATACAAAGAAAGGAAATGAGGAGAAGGCAGCGATAACTGAAACTCAGAGGAAGCCATCAGAAGATGAAGTGCTTAATGTATATTAATTTTTTGTGTGGTTTCATGATTGCTGATAATTCCAAACTGTATGTGGAAATAGTGCCTTTATTTGTTAAAATGAGATGTTAGGTTTTTTTAAGATGTCAATCTTCAGTGCATTCAAAGCAGAGTGAGAGGGGTGCACTGCTGAATTAGTCTGCAGTGTGGTGATAATTGTCAGATAAAAAAAAATGAATTTTTCAGAGTTCCACAGCCCCAGCTTCCTTGAGACATTTCCATCAGGGCACTTCCCATAAAGA
>NC_040908.2:41831124-41833624 GCF_004126475.2 Phyllostomus discolor
CAACTTTTCATTTATTATAGCAGTACCTTTTCTCTGGTATGTTAGAGTTTTCAGTGCACTTTCTGGATTTCAGCCTTAGAATAGATAGTAGAGCAGATAGTATCCATATTCTTTATATAAGGAAACTGAAGCTCAGATGGGGAAAATGACTTATTTAAGATCATCTAATTAATAATGGTTGAATTAGGACCTAGACCCAAGTGTTTAGGTTTTTGAGCTCTTCAGTCATTCTTTTTTGCCACCATACTGTCTTTATAGAACAAATATACTTTATCTGCTATTTCAGTTTTCATATACTTGTAGATTCTGACTATATACAATTTTTATTAATTTGAAGTTCTTATATCATAAATTAACCATGTCAAAAGCAAATTCAGTGGCATGTACTATATTCATAGTGTTGTTCAATCACCACCACTATTTCTAGAGTTTTTCATCACCCTAAACAGAAACTCGTAAATGGACTCTTAACAGTAGTTGTCTTTTTTATGTCTGGCTTCTTTCACTTAACATGTGTTCAGGGTTCATCAATGTTGTAACATGTACTATTACTTTGGGCTGTGAACCAAAGTGTCACAGGTTCGACTCCCAGTCAGGGCACATGCCTGAGTTGCAGGCCATGACCCCCAGCAACCGCACATTGATGTTTCTCTCTCTCCCTCTTCTTCCCTCCCTTCCCTCTCTAAAAATAAATAAATAAAATCTTTAAAAAATTTTTAAAAAGATGTAACTAAAATAATACAGATATTCCTAGATTTGAGTTCTTGGTTCCCAAAGCTTGAGCAGCTCTACATTTTTAGCACCAGACATTGATGTTGAAGCTTTAGCATTGTGAGAGGGAGGGAGGTGGAGCCTGGATGGTGGCTTAGAATGCTGGGCATTCATTCTGGTGTGTTGGAGAAGGCTCTAGCAAGAAAGGAACAAAGCAATGTAAGAGAGAGCCTCAGTTTATCCAGCAACAAGATGGGGATGTGCCAGGGATGAAATGGCAGTGGAGGAGGAAGGTCTCAAGAGATCCCAGCATCCATTTGTGGGGAACAGCATCAGTGGCAGAGACAGGGCAACTGTGGGGGTTGATGTTTCCAAAATTGAGTAATCCTGGATCAGTGATAGTCTGAAAACTAAATAACAGTGTTGTGTGAGTGTCTGTGTGTGTATTTTCTGCTATTCCATCTATCTGTAAAATCCTTATGCAAATACTAGAGAAATTTTTCATCAGCTTTTAACTTTTTTTATTAAATATTATTTTTTATAATTGTTGCAGAGGATGAATTTTTACATTTCTAGCACCTAAAGTTTGTGATGGTTATTTCTTTGGGAACAGTAAAACTTGTTAGAAATATATATGTGTTCTCAGCTGACATTTTGTATTAAGTATGGTGTTAATGGATCCTTACCAACAGTGTTATAATTCTTGAAGAAATGGAGTTTAGAACAAAAATGTTGATGGGCTTTTTCACTAAAGTTCTGAAAATAATGTTACTATAATATATGTTGATTTTTCATTCCCAATCTGTTTTCATTTGATGGTTATCAAACTTTCTTCCTATAGAACTGTAGTGTTTTAAATTAATGATTTTTTAAAAGGAGACAATATTTTATTTACATTTTGAGTGTAAAATTAAACATGGGGGATTATTAAAAAAAAGCATCTTATAATATTATGACCTTTAAGCACTGATAAAAATGATCATGATAACTTCCTTAAGTCCCTGGGCCAAAAATACTAATTCTGTAGCTTTTTGTAGACTATCAATACAAAACCTTACTGACCACTTAAAAATATTAAATATACTTTGAGAAAATAAGAATTAAAAGAAATACTATTCCGGGCCCTTGCTGGCGTAGCTCAGTAGATTGAGCGCGGGCTGTGAACCAAAGTGTCGCAGGTTCGATTCCCAGCCAGGGTACATGCTTGGGTTGCAGGCCATAACCCCCAGCAACCACACATTGACGTTCCTCTCTCTCTCTCTCTCTCTTTCTCTCTCTCTCTTTCCCTCCCTTCCCTCTCTAAAAGTGAATAAATAAAAAATCTTTAAAAAAAAAAAGAAATACTATTCCTCAGAATGTTTCTTCATCATTTGAGGAACAGAGCATAGTTTTAAAGCAGAGAACTTTGCCCACAAATAAAATTTTTGAGTTATAAAGATGACAGTAATAGTCGATATTTATTGCATACTTGTATGTCTGGCTCTGTGGAGACTGTTTTAAATGCATCATTTCCTTCTCACAATGGCCGTATGAGATAGGTTCCATTAATTACTGGGACTATTAATGATCACATTTTCCAGTGAGGAAACTGAAGCTCAGTGAAGGAAATAACTTGCGCAATTCATGCAGTTCTCAGGTGGTGGAACCAGGAGTCAAATCCAGTCTGATGGCTCTGGAACCCAACTTCTGCTTCTCCTAGGATATTTTACTAATTCTCTGGACCCTCTTAGCACTATTTCTTAATTTTTAATTAGTAATTCAGAAGAAACAGATCAATATTCATTTGACT